>NW_024096683.1:0-3847 GCF_016545835.1 Crotalus tigris
TCCCAACAGTACTATGGTGGCCATGGGGGCACAAGGGCGGAGTCTTTCCCTCTGCCTGGCTGCCATGTCCTAGGCTGCGCTGCTCTGCACGGGCCATGCCTGGGGGCAACTCTGCCACCAGGGGAGGTGGGGCTGGGGTGATAGCACATGTGCCCACAAGAGAGCTCTGAGTGCTGCCTCTGGTACGCATGCCATACATTCGCCACCACTGTCTTAGGGGTTGCCTGTACAGTCTCATTTCCATAGAGGTCTGTCACTCAAAATGCCATCAGATGTTGGTGGAGACTCCTCAATCTGCCACTTTCTTTCTGCCACTGATTCTCTCTGATTAGCACTCCAGCCTATGATTACTTTGACCCAAATTTTATCAAAAATGTTCACCTATTCTTGATAGAAACAAATGTTCAAATACCTAGCTCTTCCTTTCTATTATTTCAACCTTCTGTTTATTTTCCTCTTAACTTTCAATAACTTCTTTTAGCAGGGAAATGTTAGAGGCAGTTTGAACTTTGCACAAACTAAGGTATTCTTTAGCCTGAGGAAAAGACTTCATTTGTTTTCCTTTAAGTTCCACAACATCAAAGTTATTTGGGTATGCAGAATATAAATGTCAAAAGATAAAGGGTTAAATTGTACACTATCTTGAAAAGTAAAAGTAGGTACTATGCACATGTGTGCATGTCTGATTACATATGGATGCATGCACACATGCACCTACAACCATGAACATATACAGGTGACATGAGATTAAATCAGCACCTTGATTCATGAATTTTGAAATTATCTAGTTCCAGATAATGAGAAGATGTAAAGAGTTCAGCAGAGGATACCATTTCAGGCATCTTCTTTATTCATATTTACAATTCCAGACATCATTATTGTAGATTATAATGGTTTGGAAAGGAGCAGTTGGGATTTTATTCCTGAAATTGCACTTATAGTGCAATTCTTTTCTGTTAGAGCTACATTTGATTAACTCTGAAGCAGCACGTCAGTTCTTTGTTTTTACCTGTACAGCATACTTACTACAACTGTTGTTCTTGAAAATAAGGAGAGGATTCTGTGCTTCTCTGGGTGTTTAGGATCCGCCCCACTGGAACTTCATGACTTTTTTTTAAAATCAAACTGTAGACTTTTTCCTGTAAACAATTATATTTCAAACCTCTTATGAGGATGACATTACTCTAGGAGTGTTTATACTTCAATAAATCCCTTAGTCTATAAAATGTCTCATGGTTTAAGACTTCTATACATTTAAACACCTACTTTTCATTTATACAGCATGTGTTGCAGTAAAATTAAAGACAACCTCATTCTGAGTTCAATACCTTTGTCCTGGCAACAGTATGGAGACAGTTTTTCCCATGTCTTTTGGATTTTTTTTTATCCAATTTCCCACCTCCAAATTTAGCCCACAACTCTTGGAGTTATTGGTGGTCTCCTTTTCAAATGCAAACCCAGTCTTAATTACAAGTGCAAACTAGCGTTAATGACAAAGAAGTGTCAGAATCCAATTATATTTCATCTTTAATTATCAAATATAGAAACTCCCAATTCTGCCTTCTCTGGATTTTGCCATAAGAGGGAGAGAAGGGGGAGAACAAAGGGGCTTTATGGCCCTCACTTCCTTCAGTACACTTCAAAGAGCTGAATGCTGAATGTGTGTTTATTGTAACCTCACAGCGTTAGCATACCAAAGAAGGGTATTTGCCTTTCATGTAGTTATCTGAAGTCTCCATCCAGACGGAAAAAAGAAGAAAGGGGGTGGAATTGTGATACTTGAAACTATCACTGGAAGGGGGGTTGATTGGGTGGGACTACTGGGGAACCCCTTAACACCTTGAATGGGAGAGCTTGAACCCCAAGTCCTGTCTAGCATGCCTGCAACCATTTTCTCTTAATAAAGGATTCCTGTTGGAAGAGCTATTCCAAGAGTTCTGTCTTCTTAAGATGCAAAGTGGGGTGGGTCCTTACATTAGACAGGAGTTGCAAAATTAATCCACCTGGAAGGGAGACCCTTGCCGGGGGATTTTGCAAAAATTTACCATGTCAGACAATGGAGCAAGAGAGGGGGAAAACTCCCTGGAAAGAGAGCCGCTGACCCAATTGGAACCTTGCCAGATGTTGGGATCTGAAGGCCAGATTCCTCAGGAGAAGAAGTGGTGGAGACACGATCACAATCTCGCTGGTCGATGGCGTTGGAAAGAAAAGTGAGTGGGGAAAAGGTAATCATAGAAAGGTGACCCCTGAGACGGGGGACCCAGCACGCAGAATGGAAGCAGAAGATGGAGAAATCCCTTGCACAGCAAGTGTACGAGGGACGGAAGACTGGGCTCACCATGTACTCAGACTGGATCCTAGAAAAAAGCTATTGACCTGCTGAAGAGACTCTTACCAGCTTCCCTAGGGACAGGAGAATACTGAGCCCTAAATAAACTAAGAAATCGTTACGGCCGCCCCCAGTTCCTGGAAGACAAGCAAAAGGGAGAGATCACCCGAGGGGGACGTGGAACCTGCCAACCACCAGGGACAACAACAACTGATCCGGAGCCCCCACCCCATCGACCTCGGACCATAGATGGCAATCTTGGACGGAAGTCACACTACCTACCCACAACAGAGGCACGCGATCCATTCCAAGACGTCCACCGTTGGAGGTGAAATTCAAAGGGGAGCCAACACGCTTGGGGTTTTTCCTAACCCAAGTCCTCAGCTACATGAAGGAATATGGGCAGGATATTCCCAGCGACAAAGCCCGCATCCGGACCGTGCAATCTGCCCTGGATGGACCAGCTGCGGATTGGGTAGTGAACTTGCATGACTCCAATGCCCCAGAACTCAGTAACTTCAACCGTTTCATGTCCTCTTTGAGAAGACGATTTGAAGACCCCCTGGCTGATCGCAAAGCCCATGAAAGAATAACAATGATGAAGCAAGGCAAACGCCCAGTGGCCGAGTATACACAAGAATTCCGGGCCATTGCCAGCAAACTGAATTGGCCAGAAGACATCCTCCTTGGCCATTTCAAAGACGGACTAAACTATGATCTATATGATGCTTGCCTACCCCGAGGGGACCCACATCGACTTGAGGAATGGTACGTCTTGGCAGAGGAAGCAGAGATCGACATATTGAAGAGGCATCGCCGAGGAAAACCCTGGAGCCGCCCCCCGCCTGAGCTGACACACCAACCGGTGAAATCATCGGATACAGCCAAGAAGCAGATGGGGTGTTTCAAGTGCGGAAGAGAAGGTGCATCGAGCTGTAGAATGCCGCATTTAAAAAGCCCCCCAGCAACAACTCAGACTGATCCCCCACTCAACAACCCTGAAAAGTATTTGCACAAGCCAAAAGAAACGCCATGAGAAATGATGGAAATTGCAGACCCCCCACTTCTGTAGCTCTCGTCACCGTAAGGGGAAAGAACATCCAGCCTACACCACAGGGCCGGTGGATGCCTCAGATGACAGCTCGGAGGGCGAACCCCTGGTAAGTGGACGCATCACACCCATCTTCAAAACAGTGCCTATATTAATCCCCCCCATGCCCGAAGCTGTGAAGGTGAAAGCCTTAATAGACTCTGGCTGCACCCGCTGCCTCATTAGCCCAACACTAGTGGGGAATCTGGGCATCCCATCCAGGAGACTGGAACAACCAATCTCATTTGGCCAGCTAGATGGATCCATAGTAGGGGGGGTGCCAGCTACCCTAGCCACTTTGCCAATACATCTCTCCCTGGGCAACCATGAAGAGGACTTAACGTTTGTGGTGACCCCAGGTCTGGAATGCCCAATGATTCTAGGGATGGAATGGTTGAAAAAATGGAACACCTGGGTAAATTGGAGGA